>NW_019173823.1:0-41541 GCF_001646965.1 Fonsecaea nubica | reverse complement strand
AGGGGGGGGGGGGGGGGGTTGGGAGGGCGTCCTATTGTGAAGAGACAGCTAAGAGGAGGCAGAGGGCAAAGTGAACGCATCGTGAAGATGGCCTGCTTACTATCCAGATCAAGTTTGTACGTGCTAGGTACCTAGTACTAGGTATATTATATCTACCTAGCTGGTAGTTACGTAGGACTCGGTCCATCCGTCACTCACTCACTCACTCACTCACTCACTCACTCACTCACTACGAGGCAGTGTAGATGATCCCCAAATGGACATTTCTTTTATTTATTTATCTGTAATCCTGGGTGATCTCCCAGCGCCGTTAACGATTTCTCAGATATGTATTGTGATACAATTGTGTGTGGTGTGGTTTACATGATTCGGGTAATTGATCTGATCCAGACCAAAGCTCGTAGGCACCGTGCTTTGCTTGGGGATCTACGCAAGATCCTTTAGGCCTTGAGGCTGTGATTCTGTATTTCGTCCCACGGTGTTTCGCTTGCGCTTCGGCTTCGGCTCTGCTCTGCTCGTACACTCGTGCTTTTGTGGTGGATCGATATTTGATATGGCTTCAGCTGGGAGAGATGGTTGGCGTGGAGATATCGGGTGAGATTTGGCGCAGGTTGGCTGTGCTCATGATCTAGGGCCTTGTAAGCCTTTCGTTCTCTTTCTCTTTTCCGCACCTCCTTTACATGGGTCTCTTGTATATAGCGTCTCTGTTGCCATTTCGCAGTGAACACACATCTATCCTCGACGCCGCCCTCCAAATCCTTTCATTCCTCTCATTCCGTTCCAACCCAAGGCCATCCTTTTTGAGGACGAAAACCCAAACCATACACCGTGCTTGATTCCACCGCTCAGAGCATATCTGCCTTTTTTAGTTCTGGTCATCACACCCTTCCCGTCTCACCGAGTCTCCTCGCCCACAGCTGCCGGGGGTTTGACAGCACCGACGCCGGCCTTCTCGTCCCTCAGCTCCCCATTCAACTTGTCGTCACCCTGCGCGTTGACCTCGAGGAAGTGGTACAGCACAATCATCAGCATGGCCGCGCTGCCGAGGAAGATGGCCAGGCTGTACAGCTGGGCGTCTGTGATCATGTTTTTATCTTCTCCTTTTCCCAGTCTCCGATCAGGGGTTCTGTTCTCTTGGCTTGGTTATGTGATCTCTTTCGTTTCTCGAGGTGTGGTTTGTCGCACAGCTCAGCTGGACACGGGGTCGGTGAAGGTGTAGTGGGTAAGGTCAAGACTTGGAATGCTGTCGTAGGAGTATCGCTCGGATTTTATTCAGGTGTTATCTTGCGTTCGGAGGGCGTGGACAACAGGCGTATGAGTTGCAGTTGGCGACGGATCGTGAGAGGTATTCTGGGTCAGACTTGTAGGAAGGCACCGAGCTCACACGGAATGACTGCGAAAGGGTGTCCTGGATCCTTTTCAAGGGAGTGAATATGATCCGTTGTCTTGTCGTTCGATTATGTCTCACGGTACGTTGGAGCGAAGAAATTCTGTCTGAGACAGCACATACAGTAAGTGAGGAAAGCATTGCGGGCAGGGGCAGCGTGGCCATTGAACATTGAAGACAAGGGTCGCTTGCTGATTGGTCAGCCTCGTCTATCAACTTGGCCCGCAAACTTGCCAAGCCAAATCCTATATGAGGGAGCGCGATGCCAGCCTTGTATGAGTACCAACCTACCAACGAGCCTACGAGCCTAGTATCTGGTAACCCTCACTTGTTATGAAAAGGGGACTACGCCGCATCGCCTGCTTCTCGTACATAACAGGTTCTATTGGCATTCTCATCTGTCTCGAATCGGCCATTGTTCCTACGACCTTTGCGGCAGAAAAGATGTGCAAGTTTCCAAGGAGGATCTACGTATTGCACACCTAAAAGACACTAAGACGGCGAAAGAACAAGAAGGCAGGTGTCGTCAATGCTGGTGACAGATATCATGTTAGGTATCTCAGGGCTGCTCAGGTCGTCTAAGGGTCAGGGTTCACTTGGTGCCTAATTCAAACTGCACATGTTACGGAGCTAACCCTTTGAGCATATTCAACCGTCGTGCTGTCCGTATTCAAGCAGAGGTCGAAAGGCATTGGTATTCGTCACAGATGGCTCTGTGCCCGAGAACAATCAGTCCCAGTTATCGACGCGGCCAACTTCTGGAGTTCTGGGACGTGATTGGTGTAGACGCCCCGAGGAGTTGCGTGGTATTTCTTACACAGATGTGCCGCCGCGGCCGTCGCAATGGCATGCTGGCCCCCGTTGCCCATGAACTTTGTGTTTGACGACGCGACATGCGTGGCGCTCATGTGTTTGCCTGCCATCATCAGATTCGAGACGTTGGTCGAATAGAGGCACCGGAACGGAATGTCGTAGGGTTTCCCGTCCCTCTCGTCCCATTCCCACCAGCGGAGCCGGAAATCGTATTTGTCGTCGCCGGGGTAGTGCAGGCAGAACGCCCCCTCGTTCTGCACCACGGCATCATGGAATCGCCGGTGGCTGCGAATGTCGTTCTCCGTGAGGACGTGGTCTCCCTTGTACCTCCGGAACTCGCCCTGCGCGGGGACATAGGCGACCCAGTCGAACTCGAGGTTGGCGTAGGTCTTGGGGTCCTTTGTCTTGACGTTAGAAAAGGTGCCGTAGATGGCACGCAGGAGGAAGTCGCGGATATGCTCGCCCTGGGTGTAGGAGTCGAGCCACTGGCCGTACTCCCAAAAGTGCGTCAATGGCCTCGTCATTCGTCTGGGGACTTTTGGTTGGGATGCAGGGTTGGCCGGCGCGATGGCAGGGCCTGGACCGTTTTCAATGCCAGGCTTCGTCAGCTGGCCGCCGAGATTGGAGAAGTCCTTGGCCACCTCTGTAGCCCACGGGACGTGCGGGAAGGATGAGGGCGCGTCTGCCATGCGTGTGCGGAAGAACACAGTGTTGCCGTGGTGCATGGCGTTGCCATCCACGGGGGCGAGCTTCTCGCCATACTCGGCCTGCGATTCCTGCCCGAAGAGCGTCTCTGCGCCGGAGAGCAGTCCAACGATGGCTTTGCCGGAGCAATCAATGAAGATCGGCGCCGTCAAGCGCACCTCGCGGCCACTGCGGGCGTGGCGGGCGTCCACGGAGATGATGGTCGATTCGCGTTTCACCACGTTGTAGACCGCGTGTTCCAGGAAGACTGTGGCGTTCGCTTCCGCCTCGAGCAAATCTCTGGCGCAGATGTCGCCGCCGGGTTTGCGCTCTGAGATCTCGTCGATCAGCAGGCCCGTCACTCCACGTGGTCGAAGTCCGATTTCCACGCTGGCGTTGCCCCCAAGATAAGGCCGATCATGGACCAGCGCAACACGGTCTCCGAAGCGGGCTACCGTCAGAGCAGCAGCCACTCCAGGCACACCACCCCCAACCACGACGACGTCGAAGGTGCCCCCATCGACCGGATCCTGTGGCAGTCCACGGAACCGACGTCTCCAAGCGCGAGTCTGTTCGTCAACAGCCCCTGGCGGCGGGATGTCGTCGCGACTGAAGAAGACGGCATCACAACGTCCGCAGAATCCCGTCAAGTCGTGGAGCGCCAGCCTCGTTGCGCCCGCTGCAAGTTTCACCTTTCCCGCAAATTGCCAGGACCAGTCGAGATCGTTCGCCCCGAAGACGGTGTCCACGGTGCTCCCGTTGACCGCGAGCGTGAACCTGCCTGGATGGTGGCCGGGGACCCAGTCTTTGGCACGCACCCAGACGTTGTACTCGCCCGCGTGTGGGACGGAGATCGTCGTCGTGGCGTCCGCGACCGGTCGACCATTCCCGTGCGCCAACAGGTAAGGCGAGCCCATCTCCAGGTCGAACTGTGCGTCGAGGACCCAGCCTCCGTAGTCGTCAAAGTCCTCGGCTTCGACCAAGATGCCTGATTCTAGGAATTTCTTCATCTTCATTTGGTCAGTCGCGCGGGCCGGTCCTCCCAGTTCGAGATGGAATGGGGCTAAGTATTGCTGACCTCGAGCGTCGTGTGTCAATCAGCTCCGCATTTCACGACCTCTTCTCGCCGCTGCCCGAGAAATGAGAAATACCCCGAGTCCTGTCCCTAGTGCGTAATCCCCCATTAACAGGGACACTGTTCCAGCGAACCCAAAAAAAAAACAGGCGTTATATATGACCAGGTTGAGTTATCGTCATCATCATCATCGAAAGCGAGGAGTGATGCCGTTTGAATTTCCCAACATACATACACTCACAGCGAGAGAGAGAGAGAGAGAGAGAGAGAGAGAGAGAGAGAGAGAGAGAGAGGCACGCACAAAAGAAAAGGGTTTCTCCAGTCCACGACGCGTTTGCCGTACTAATCATTAGAACGTATGTGATATTCCTCCCATCTACAAAATTACTCGATGATTACTATTTGCCCTCACGATGCAACTGCTCACCCAAATCATCGACCTCGGCTATAACCTCCCGAGATCAGTCCGTCCGGCCAAATCTGGAGAAAACCTGTAGTTAGGTGGCAAGGGATGGCGGAATTTTGTTGTGTACGAATTTCTAGGACATTTTTTTGTTTGGGATGAGTTTTGGTGGGCCAAGGATAATATTATCTACCGTATCTGAATGACTGTATATCCCATTCATTACGTACTGTATAATACTCGAATCGTGCCCCAAAATTGGCGTGTGCCCTCGTAATACAGTAAATTGGTACGGTGAGGCTAAGCGGGCGGAAAGGGGGAATGGCGGGTGGTCCGGCTTGCTGGGCAAGCATCAAAGTATAGTCAGTAATAATCGACTTTGTACTTCTACCAGTGAAACCTCCTCTTCCCTCTTCTTGCCACCCTCTGGAGTAAAGTAGAGTAGATTCGAGCTCGCCCTTGTTGTGCTGAGAGATCTGGGTCCGGATCTGATCGGGGGAAAAAGTCGTCCCATTCCATCGGTCGGTCAGACAACACCGGACGACCCCTCGTCTCTGGAGCTCCTTGACAGGCTGGGCACTGGGCCACTCTAGTGCCTGATCTGCACCGCGATTCGGTTCGTCATGAACTTTGAGATATCGCCGATCAAGAGACACCCGATGATGGACAGCACTCCGAACGGGATGCTGACATACCACACGTAGGACAAGGCGTCCGAGTACGCCCAGCGGCTGCCGATGGTCGCGGCCTGGACAATCGCCGGCGTGACGCCCGCGACGGCGGTGGCGTTTGCCGGGACGGTGAGAAACGTCTGGACGAACGTCGCGGCCGAGGACTCGGGGAGACCGGCGTCGAGGGCAAAGGCCAGGACCCGCTCGGGGAGCTTCTTGGCCAGCTTCTCGCTGAAGACATTGTAGTAGATGGAATAGCCGATGGAGCCGCCGACGAAGCGGATGGTGAGCGTCAGTGCCGTCGCCGTGGCGATCAGCGAGTCGGGGCACGCGGTCATGGCAATCGTCGCCGAGGGGACAATGACGCCGCCGATTCCGAACCCTGCAACTGTGGCCAGACCCACGGCAAGTCCGGCGTTGTTTGGAGTCACCACAGCCATGCTGCCAGTGAAAGCAGCTGAGAGAGAAAAAGTCTGTTAGTGTCGCGTGTCGCGTACGTGCAATGATCACGCGGGTTCCACTTACTCATGAGGACGCAGGAGGTCAGAAGGAGCTCACGATTGTTCCCTTTCAGGATGGTGAGCAGGGCGTTCATCACTGACGCACCGACGGTGATGGCGATCGAGTAGCCGAGACCCTTGACGCCAACTTTAATCGGACTGCGAAAGAGTTAGTACAGTCTCGAGAGTAGACTGCAGGGGTCCCACATACTCAGGGTCATAGACCGTGCCGTATGTCAGAGGAGCAAAGTTGATCATCGAGTAGAAATTCATGCCCGACACAAAGGCCACTGCGAGCGCGATGGCCACGACTCGCTGGCCGGCAAAGAGATCCCTCGGGACCATGGGATATGTGGCACCTTTCCACTCCCACATGACGAAGCCGAAGATGAGCGCCGCGCCAATGAACAGCATGCACAGGACGTATGCACTCTTCCACGGGTGACTTGAGCCGCCTGACTGTAGCGCAACGAGACTTCACACAGTTAGCGAGGTCTCACCGAGCCATCACTGGGAAACAGCTTACAATAGGATCACCCCGGTTATGGAGAGGAAGGCACCGACATAGTCGACTCTCTTGGCGATTTCCATCCGGGTCAGAGTGCCCTTGCGAAGAATGTGCGAATCTGGGAAATAGAAAAGGAGGACTCCGACGAAGAAGACGGCGTTGTAGATGCTTGGAGCTGGTCAGCACAAGGGTCTTCAGACAAAGTCTCCAGTTGTTCTTACAAGGTAATCCACAGACCCCATCGCCAGGTCGAGTTGGCAGAGAGCAACTGGGCGTACAAGACGTATGGGAAGAAAGGGCCTTGAGGTATAGTCAGTCGGTGTCCAAAAGGATTTTGGTCTCGAGCCAGAAAATCCACTCACAGATGAAAAAAGTGACGCATGCAAGATAGATGCCACGCTTCTTGACGGGGACCAGCTCCGCAGTGCTAGAAGAGGCTCAATGTTAGAGAATGACCTGCTTCGCAGCCTTTTTCGAAACCGCACTCACCCAGCCAGCGCCGTAAGCTCTCCAATGGCAGCACCGCCGCCCGCAACGGCCATGCCGGCAACTCCTTGACCAAATGTCTTTGCTGTTGCGGTGACGATGAGGCCAACCAGGATCATGACGCAGCCCAGGATGGAGATATTCCGTTTGCCGAACATGTCTTGGAGGTAGCCACAGAATGGACAGACGGCAGCGAGAGCCAGGGAGTTGGCGACGGTGAGCCAGCCAGTCGAGGCTGAGCCCAAGTCGGCGGCGATGTAGCTGAGCGAGCCTGCCGCTCGTTAGTGCCTCTGAACAAAGGGGGAGAGAGTGTGTCCGAGAGTTGTACCTCCGACGAAGTAGAGAGGAATTTGCGACCCTATAAAGTCGTCTCTGTCAGCGAGCTGTCCCGAATCTTTGGGTGTGTCTGTCGCAACGTGCTAACTTACCTACGTATACGCCACACAGCGAGATGGTGGCAACGATCTGCTTCCACGTCCAGTTGACATGTCCGTCAGAGTCGTCGCCTTTGGCGACCCGGTCCCTTTCATCTTTCACTTCGACGACGAGTTCGCATCGTGTGACAGACGGGTCGTCTTTCTCCTCGATCCTAGACTCGACGTCTTGCTGGCTGCCCATTGTTGTGAGAGAATGGCTCACCGTTCAGCAAATTTCTTGGTGTTGATAGTGCTAGCCTGTTCGAGAGAGAGAGGGATGGGAGTGTTAGAGGTCGAGATATGCCCATATTCTGGGATGGTCCACGTGTATAAGTACATTTCGGTCCAAGCCCTCACCTTGTCGACGCATGTTGTCCCTGGCTTCCCCCATGGGGTCAAGCCCCGGCCATAGTTTTTAGGAGGCCTGAGCTCTGGACCGAGAGGCTGGAGCATGATGGGGACAGACAAAAGCCTGGGATCCACCCCAGTAGACACCGATTGTGCATAAATCATCAATTGAAAATTGTGGTTCTCAGGGTAAAGGCCCTGGACATTTTGGGTTGCCTAAGCGCACAAGATTTGACCTCCGGGGGGGCAATTTCTCTGAAGTCTACCACTGACCAATCATATATAACACGCAATATCATTGTTCCGCTCCGATACTGCTGCAACCAACGAAATCTAACAAAGTGGATCGAGTCAGAAGTGACTGACACGAGGTGCCATATTCAGCTCGAGGCGATCGACAGTGAAATGGCTGACAAAACCCCCAGGCTCCTTCTCCACCGCTGACAGTGAAAAGGCTCACTGGTCCCCCTTCCCCACAAACCATGTGGCTCCTCAGTTGTCCCAGATCTGACGTTCCGAGGTATTGCTACGAAGCACTCTTCCTCTTTCGTATGTGACTCGAGTCAGTGTCATTCCGATCCTGCTCATGCATTTCAGCATGGGGTTACAAATATATCACTGACCGGTTGTGTCGGTCGCTCGTCTGTCCCCTAGGTTTCCGGGGTTAGAACGCATTTAGCGCGGACGGACGGACAGAACAGGGAATTTGATAAGCGACATCACCGAGAAATGGCCAGCTTTACAGGGAAAAACATCGTCGTGACTGGGTCAGCCTCAGGAATTGGCCTCGCCATCACGCTGACTCTTGCACAGCGAGGCGCCGTGGTCTGGACGGTGGATCTATCCCAATCTCCCCCGGATGAGCTGAAGCCATGGATTGAGAAGGGACAAGTGCACTTTCAAGGCGGCATCGACGTGGGTGACAGAGAAACATGTCGGACGTACATGGCCAAGGTCGTCTCAACAGCGGGCAGGATAGACGGTCTTGTCAATAACGCCGGCATCGGGCTGGCTGAAGGCCCTATCGCCTCTGATGAGGCATACGACCGAATGATCCACGTCAATATCGGCGGCGTGTGGAACTACGGCACCGCTGCTCTCCGGGCCATGCAAGAGCAAGAGCCGCAAGGTGAATTTGGCTCGCGAGGCAACATCGTCAACATTGCCAGCGGAGCGGGACTGAGGGGTGTCAGCGGGCTCGCCGTCTACTGTGCTACGAAACACGCGGTGATCGGGCTGTCGCGCGCGTGGCAGGAAGACTTTGGAAAGTTTGGCATTCGAACGAACTCTGTCGCCCCAGGTATGTTTGACCCCTTTTGATTCTTGGGGGGGACATTCTATCTAACGAGGGTCCCATTTTAGGTGCTACGGCGACCGCTGCCTTTGTGAAGCGGGCAGAGGAGGAGAAAGGCTTCCTCGAGACGCTACCCAGCAATCCTCTTGGGAGAGTCGCCAAACCGTCCGAGATTGCTTCATCAGTGGCATTCCTCCTCTCAGATGAGTCAAGCTATGTAGCCGGGGAAGTACTGGCGGTGACTGGAGGACACGCATAGAGGCGGCGAGACGGAGAGACGGACGGGGATGACCAGGTCCAGAAAGCTGCTTCCAAAAGTCCATTAACTAGGTAAAACACAATGACACAATAAAAATACTAGACCCCACGCATTTTATCCTGTATGTCGCATAACTCTGCGCAAGTGAGTGAATAATCAGCGTACAGCAACAACACCAGAGCCAAAAGCACGACGTACGTCTCCGTATAGTTCCGAACTTGTCTGTAAAGGTATTGATGTGAAACCCCCAACCCACCCAAACCTGTAAATTCGGCCCTGCAAGGCTATGCAGGTAGTATAGGGCCCGCAATGACTCAGGAACTGCCTACCTTTGTTATTCCCCATGAACTCCGGGATCCCAGAAGTCCCACCACCTCCAGGCTCGGCAGATTTCCTAGGCGAGCCAGCCAGGAGCAGGGATAGTAATCCTTTTCTGACAGTCGAGCACGAGTCAGGGTGTATGACTTGCCCGGGGGCGGGGGCAGTCATGGGCCACTTTCACCCCTCACTGGATGGATGTATGGAGATAGACACCCCTTTCTTTTTTATGTTCAAGTTATATCTCTTGTAGAACGCCGAGATCTTGGGAGTCGTGAAACCGGGCCTATTGTGGGCGTTTACAGACGAACGATTGAGGGACTCATTCCATTCTCTGACGATCTACCTTACCCCCGCCAGGTCATCCGGTCTCGAGTTGTCCAATGACAAACACAGTCTCCCTGCCCACGGGTGAGGGCGTTTATACAAAGTTGTGCGTAGTGCGTCGTGTATATTAGTGCAAAAGCATAGCAAAGCGGGAGACGATAATGTACACAGACCGAGGTATCTCTCGTGGTGGCCCGCCATGGACCAACCCGTGGCCATACCATCACGTACCAGAACATAAACCCGAGGGACAAGGGAGTTTTTTGTCTATAGTCCAGTCATACACACTTACACACACACATACACATACACATATACCATCTCCTGATATCTCTTTTTCTTTCTTAAATAGTGGGGTAGAAATCCGAGAGAGACATCTTTCTCGTCTTTGTATATAATTTCCTTGCTTGCTGGTGGATTCAGGTCGCGAGGATACCTGTATAGGACTTTCTCTTTCTCTCTCTCTCACTCCCCCTCCCCGCACGGCAAGATGATTGCAACCATTACCGACGACGACTACGAGGTCCTCGACCAGTACCACTCTCAACCCCGCAAACTCAAGATCATCCACGTCGGGGCTGGCGCTTCGGGCCTGTTGCTGGCATACAAGGCTGAGAGGCAACTCCGCAACTATGAACTGATATGCTATGAGAAGTAAGTTCCCACCAAAGTCCAGTCTTAGACACACATATCTCGAGGGGACGTATTGAATCACTATGTCCAATGGGACTGACACACTCCCCCAAAAAGAAATCCCAGCATCGGCGGCACATGGTGGGAGAACAGGTACCCCGGGTGTGCGTGCGACATCCCCGCCCACACCTACACCTACACCTTCCGCCCCAACCCGGAGTGGTCGGGCTTCTACTCGCGCTCCGACGAGATCCAGACGTACTTTGAAAAGTTCTACGAAGAGTACAAGCTGGACCGGTACGTGCGGCTGAACACCGAGGTCGTGAGCGCGACCTGGTTCGAGGACAGCGGCGAGTGTGAGTTTTGTCACCGTTCTTCTCCTTCTCTTCCCCGTATCCGAGGTCGTTTCGTGTGCTGACAAGATCCTCGCGTCTGTTGGAAAACCAGGGGAGGTTGAGCTGAAAAACGCTGATGGCACCTTCACGGACCGCTGCCACGTCCTGATCAACGGCTCCGGCGTCGTCAACAAGTGGAAGTGTGAGTTCTGCCCTGCCGCACATTGCTCGCTTCGATCCGAATGTTCCTGGAGGATCACCGTGAGCTAAAAAAATTCGCCTTGACAGGGCCGGCCATCGAGGGCATTTCGTCGTACAAGGGCATCCTCGCCCACAGCGCCAACTGGGACACGTCGATCGACTGGCAGGGCAAGAAGGTGGCCGTTCTGGGGACGGGATCGAGCTCGATTCAAATGGTGCCACATCTCGCCAAAGGTAATGATTCTGATTTCCCCTTGCCATCGATATCATCCAAGGAGGCTCCTTCGCTGACACCATCTGCTGTCGTAGGAGCTGAATCCTTGACCGTCTTTGCCCGCAACATGACCTACATCGCCCCGCAGGTCGCGTCGGATGCCCAGAAGATCGACGAGAACTCGCAGCCGGTCGCCGCGGTCGGGAAGCACTACTACATCGAGGCCGAGAAGCAGCGGTTCCGCACCGACGCCGAGTTCCACCTGCAGTACCGCAAGCGGCTCGAGTCGGCGCTGACCGAGATGTTCCCCATGTTCCTGCGCGGGACCAAGCTGAACGTGCAGGCGCGCGAGTCGATGCGGGCGAGCATGCTGGCCAAGATCGGCGAGGGCCACGACGAGCTCAAGCAGCGCTTCATCCCGCAGTGGTCGCCGGGCTGTCGTCGCTTGACCCCGGGCGAGGGCTACCTCGAGACGCTGGTCCAGGACCACGTGCGCGTCGTGCACGAGGAGATTGTGCGCTTCACCGAGACGGGCCTCGTCACCGCCAGCGGCGAGCAGCTCGAGTTTGACCTGATCGCGTGCGCCACGGGCTTTGACATTGCCTACACGCCGCACTTTCGCATCACGGGCGTCGACGGCGCCGTCATGCAGGACGAGTGGAAGGAGACGCCCAACATCTACCTCAGCATCGCCGCGCCAAAGTTTCCCAACTACTTTGTGGTGAATGGGCCGACGGGGAACTGGGGCCAGGGATGTGCCCTGCCTTCGGTAAGATTTGCTCCTCTCCCTCTTGTTCTTAGTCCCCTCGTCCGTCTTTGAAGCCCAGTGATTCAGTATTTCTAACCGTCCTGTCGGGTTCGCAACAGCACGAAGTCCAACTCGAATACGCCATCCAATGCTGCCGCAAGATGCAAGAAGAAGGCATCCGGGCCATGGAACCGCGCCAGGGTCCCACCACCCAGATAAACCGCCACCTGGACGCGTGGCACAAAAAGTACAGCGTCTGGGCCGAGGACTGCCGCTCGTGGTACAAGGACAACAAGCCCGACGGCCGCGTCTACATCTGGCCGGGGAGCCTGCTGCACCACCTCAAGACGCTGCGCGTCCCGCGCTACGAGCACTACGACCTGCGGTACGACGACCCGGACAATATCTGGGCGTTTTTGGGCAACGGGCGCACCGATCTCGAGGTCGCGCACGACCAGGGCCAGAGCGTCGATTTGGCCCCGTATATTCGCAATGACGATACGCCGTGGTCGTTGGATTTGCCTTTGTCCGTGCCTTTGCCGGTGGCGGCGGAGGAGGAGGAGGAGGAGACAGAGAAGGCGAAGGATGCCGCGGTGGTTCAATAAGTAGTGACATGATGTGACGTTGTAGATGGAGAAAGTGAGCTGGAAACTGGTAGATTCTTGATTACAGACATATTCTGATGTTACTTGTTGCTGCTTCTTTGTCACATTGTAGATAAGGTCCCTTTTCTTCCCATTACCTCAACCCAAAACCTGAAACCTGTGATTTTCAGACATTCATCTTTCGTGGGTGTAGGTCATCATGAGTGATTGGCGACGGAGATATGCTCGTCCCGAATGTGCCTTGTGTTGTGTTGTGGTATGTCGTTCTTGTATTGCCATCTTTCGTGGTTGACATTGCAGTCAAGTCTGATAATGAAGAGTGTCTATGTGTGAGAGCGGGAAGATATGTTGGATATAAGTGGTACATAAGATGAACCAATAGTCAGTTTCATTCAGATATCCTCCTAGAACATGTCCGATCGATGGTCGATAAATCTGCCCCGTGCCCTTACTTGACCGATCCTTGAACCGCACGTGAACCTGAGCCCACTTGGAGCACCTGGGGCACCATTGCTTGGTGCTTGGTGCTTGGTGCTTTTGTAACCCTAGGCGGCCAAACAGCTACGATACCAACTCATGGCCACGTCGTCCAAGGGCCGCGGCACGGACCAGGGAATCCTGTTGCGCGACCGCAGGGGCACACCCTGGGCGATCTTGACGCTCGGCTCGTACAGGTGCGGGTACTTGGCAAACAGGTCCGGATCGAGCAGGTACTCCTCGAGGCCCTGGCCGATCTTGAGCCGGCGGTACAGCTCGTGCGCGTACTCTTTGGTGTGGAGCAGCGTGTAAAGGTCCGGGGCGGGCAGTTTGACGGCGGGCTTGGGCCCGATCAGGGCGGTGGAGGTGGAGTTGGAGTTGTTGGCGTTGGCGTTATCGGCGTCGCTCAGAATCGCCGGGTTTGTTTCCATGCCGGAGATGATGTCGTGGATGTTAAAGTACACGACGAGGGGTTCCGCGCCGAGCACGAACTCGGACAGGTCCGCCTGCACGACGTATGCCAGGCCAATGTCGCCGCAGATCTCGTCCAGCGCCGGGTCGGCGCAGTGGTACTGGATCAACTTGTCCCTCAGAAAGGGGAAGACGCACCAGTCGATGACGGGCGGATGTGGCACCGAGGTCTGCAGCGGCGTGGGCTGCATCGAGGGTGGAATTGCTGCAAATGTTTCGGGCCCGGGCGATATCCGCCACGCGGCCAGTTTGGTGAGCGTTTCCTGTCCGTTGGTCCATTGAATCCAGGATTCCATGCGGCACCAGGCGACCTTGATAAAGGCCGAGACGAGACTCGATACCATGCGATTGAGACTAGTTGCGGTGGCTCTTTGTCAGAAACGCTTGACTCCAAAAGGCCCGTGAGGGTGGTGGTGGTGGGGATTTCAAACACGTACCTGAATATATCCGGGTTCCGTCTGTGCCCTAGGTACCGAGTGACTGCGCACATCTCATACGCGTGGATATGTTCCGAGTAGTTGGACCGTGGCATGATCTGCAGGTTGCGATAGATGGGGGCATGAATCGAGGGTGGAGGGGGAGTACGTCGCACGGTTGGTGCAGCTGGAGGCGGTGTCGTGGTCGACAAGGCCAAAACCCCCGCGTCGGCGTCCCAGTCGATGTCCTCCGGCAAGGACCCGTCGTTTGACGAGACCGTAGTGTGAGCGTGCCGGTCTGCTGCATACATTTCAGTGGCGGACATTTCGGTGCATGATGAGACGCCAGAGCCTGGAGCCGGGCAAGCCCTGGGATTCAATACCATGTTGAGTGGCGGGGCTGGCGGTGCTTCGACGTCGACAAGGCCAGCAGGCATGTTGAGGTCGGCCGTCCACGAATGCAGTCCTTCATCGTCGTCGTCGAGGCCACTCCCACTAGTATGTGCGTCCTATGAAGAAATGTTTCATCAGCCTCGATCAGACATGGAATGACCAGTCGATTGCTGATGGACATCATCCAAACCAGAACTTACAAAGTTGTTCTCCCTACTCTCGATCATGGTATCGATGATGCCCTTCAACGTGGCCTGGAGACTCCGCAGCTTCTTCTCCGACTGCCATAGCAGCTGTTTGAGTTTGCGGTTCTCTTCCACGAGTCTGCTGTTGCGATCACTCTCGGAACCCGAGAACAGGGCGAGCTGCTGCTTGAGCTCGTTGATTTCTAGTGTCTGCCGCGCCCGAAAGGCTTGCTGAGACAGTCGGTTCCGCAGTTTCCTGCCACCAGCGACAACGTGTCATTGATAAGTTTACCTACCACCACCACCGGCAAAAGATCCAATAGGTAAAGGCACTTACCGTCTTTCTGTCGCAGCGCTTGACCTCTTCCGCGTTCCGGCGGCAGCAGCAGCAGCAGTAGTGCCGCCGTCCGACTCCTTTAGTGAAGCCATGTAAACTCCGTCAAAGCTCTAGTAAGTGATGAGTGGGTTTCTTTTCTTGTTTTTGTGTAGTGAGAAAAGTCTTTGAGAGCTAAGGAACCGCAGGCCTGGACGTTAGAGAGAAAAACACCCGCATTCCCGAACGCGGGGATTTGCGGAGATGGAGACGGACACGACGGAATCTGTCCAACTTGTACTACTTGTAGGCAAAGCGAATCACATGCTTGAACCTCGGTTGACCGCTTCCGAACTTCTCATTTAGGTTAGTGCGCCTGAAGCATAACGAGTCGTGCTCTTAAGAGCAGCCAGATTTGTATCCTGACTCGACATTGAATATCAGGCCTTCTGCAGAAGCACCAGAGGGACAGTTGCAAAGTTCAAGTGAAACCCCAAACCAACAAAAGACAATTCTAATCATGTTCTCTTTTGGGTAATAGGTTCAATTGTGAGCGATCGGCTGGTGCATATTGTAAAAAGGGTAGCTGACGATCCGACAACTTTGTGGCCAGAAATCACATTCACATGAATGCCATATTGCGAATGCCATGGGACCCGGAGATTGCGGATCCAAGGACGGGACATCATGGACGCCATTGCAAAGTATAAAGCTTCCCCAATCTCCAACGAAGGCAAATGAAGGTGATATGGCCACCGGCTAATCACTTGCACCTTACCTGACTCATTAACCTGCAGAGATCTCCCTCAGACCGGAGCTTTGGGAGCATCCTCAAAGCTTCGTGACTCTGTAAAGGTAATCGGTGTCGTCCGATCATCACTGCTGCTTCGAGTAGTAAGTGTTGGGACAGGGCCACCAGGGCGGTCCATGAAAAAAGAATCCCGTAAAGGCATCAAGGTTCAGTACGTCTCAGAATGAGAGTTGCACTTTCTCTTGAACTCGATCCGATGTTGGTTTGGACATGGATGGCACCCCTGGTTCTTATTCCCTGCGCTTCCCACGGCTTTTCTTCCTGCTGCGGTTTTGTCTCGGATGAGTGGAAGTCCGGCGGCAAGGCAGGTAGCTTTGGTGGTAAACAGCGTCCCCCTGTAACTGCGGACATGAGGCTTGCCCTGTCCTGCCTGCCTGCCTGCCTCAGGCTCCAACGGAAACCAGAGCCAAAAGCAAACCCTCGTAACGCCGCACAAGGATGCCTCGCCACAGCAGAACAAAAAACTTGAACTCTGAGATTGTATGACGAAATGGTAAACAGATCCGGATCGGTTGAGAATACCATAAATTGAAAAGCTGGCATGGATGCATGGATGCATGGGGTTGTTTGTCTCTGATGTCGATGGTTGACATCAACCGAACCAGTTTCGGGCAAATGGTCCGCAGCGATAGTGGCGTCATCATTCGTCACACACTGAAACCTGGACTGGAAGTGGCTGGAGGCTGTGGCGGTGCTCGCGGCTGGCATGTGATCACGGAGTATCCTCGGCTCGCCATTTGAGGGGCACAGGCTGTGGCTGAAGTGGCTGAGACCCCTACAAAATTGCACATGCAAGGCACTTTGCGGCATTCCGCGTGTCCTTGTACAAGTACCCAGTACCCAGTAGACTGTTTGCTGTCTGCTGTCTGCTGCCGCTGGTACCTAGAGTACCTAGCCTCTACCACCGTAGCAGTCAGTAAAGCCAAAAAAACAAACAAACAGATACTTCTCACCTCCAGTGTTCCATCTTCCCCCCCTCCCAATAAAAATTCTGACCCAGATCGGGTAGTCCAGTCCACTCCTCTGCAGTAGTACCCGGGATGCTTACCAGAGGGTAATTTGCCATGTGGTAATTGAGCGGCCCGATCCCCCTGCATCTTCCTACCTGACACTGACACTGGAACTGGCACTGGCGCTCGTTACATCCCCTCCCTCCACTTTCTCCCACTCTCTCACTCCCACTCACCCCCCCTCTCTCTCGGATTACTACCCATCTGTGGTTATCCGTCCATGAGGTATTCGTAGGTAGGTGAGTCATGGAGAACCGCAGAAGCAACGCTGACAATTCCGGGTGTCACATTGCCCATGGCGGTGACGATGGGGGTGACAGGGAACCCCCAATCTCGAAGCACACACAATCATTCGCACGGCGGTTGTTCCCTAACAAGCAAGGATTCTGAAGTCGTCGGGAGAGGAAAGAAAGAATCTCGGGGTTATTGGGTACCGAAGGCATGAGGGGACCTACGAGTATCGGCCAGCACAGCAGCAACTTCACTAAGTATCCTCCCTGCTACTACTGGTGCCACCTGCCCACTACCCACTAAGAATACCCCCATCGCCATCTGCATGCGCATGTAATAATAATAATAATAATTCATACATACTGCAAGAAAGCAAGGCCTCCAAACAGAAGTACGGCATTTGTGTAACCCCCCAGCTTACGAGTCCCTTGTACCTCGTAGAGAGTTTCAATACCCGAAAGCCGGACATTTGGCCACATTTGGGGGGCGTTGAAGAAAATACACCGTAACTCTCTTCCTCAGCCAAGAGACTCGAGAAGAGCTGAATTACCCCAAGCACTCTGAAGGGTTTGCCGAAGTTCGGCAGAACTCCGTACGCACTCCCTATGTAGACGATGTGATTGGACCTTGGGCTGAGTGGGTGCTTGGGACAACTCGGAAAGTCTGTTTGAGGGGAATACCCGATCCTCGGAACCGAAACCATTTTTGTGTGCGAGAGGAAGAAAGGGAAAAAATCTGCAAAGCCACGGATCGCCGTAGAAGTTTACCCAAGCAAAGCTGAAACGGTTTTCTTTTCTTTGCCAAACAGCAGCAGCAGCCAGAAAAGAAAACCATGGGCATGACGGTCACCCGATCTATCCGTCTAACATGCTTTTTCTTCGTCCTCTTTGTTTGCTTCCACTGAGCTTGGGGAGGGGAGAGGGAAATGGAGAAAAGGGGAATTGGTGAGACAGTTAGAACTGGATGGCTCTTTGATGAGTCAAGACACCTCCAAGTCCTCGCTTTGCTGGAACTGGTTGGAAACCCGAGTACCTACCGAAGAATAAACGAGTGGTGACGGTTGTACCTCGTATTCCGGACGTACAGTAGAAATGCACCAGTAATCAGCCTGAAACCCCAAGCAAACAACAGGTTAGGAGTTGCCCTCCGAATGATCGAAGGCGACGGTCGCCCTGAGTATGCACCGCCCACAGACGCTGCTGGTTGATTCTACAAGTCCTGCTCCTTGATACACGGGAACACCGTCTCGACATAATCACCCAAAGTCCCGTGAAGGTCTCGAGAAACCATCATGTGAAAGTGGGTAGCGTGGTAGCATCTTCTTCCCAGCCCTCGGCTGTTGTCGGCGGATTTGTTTTCCCCAGGATTGATCGGCGGATTCTTTTCCTCCGGGAGTTGTACCGGACACGACGGAGGTACCCTAGTAGAAGAGAAAGTTGCATGGCCTGGTCCCCTCTCATGTCGTGTCTGCCTGCATAGACGTTGGAAACGGTGTGTAGATGCCCAGATATGCTTTGGACGCGTCGCACAAAAATCCCATGGTGTAGGTCGAGCGTGATAGCGGTGTGTTGTTTAGAGGGTTCAACCTGGGTTCGTTCCCTCACTGTTGGCCCCAAGAGATCAACCGGGCATAGCAGAGATCAGCACCAGCATCGAGATCTCTTGAATCCTTCAGAATGTGTCCAAGGCACTCAGCAATGACACCCCGAAGCTTCACCACTGCGCTCAACGCGTGTCGTCTGAGGTTAATGAGTCATCCATGGGCACAGCCACTCCTTCAGGTAGAACACCAGGAAACGGAACAAATTCATGTCTTGAGTAATAGATATATTAAGCTAATAATACTAAGCTAGAGGAACTCTGCACCTGCGAGGTTCCTCAAGGGGTAAAGAGGGAGTCATCCAATGGACTCGACCATATTCATATCGTATCCAATCAGCCATGTAGGCGGGGGTATCGTAGACCGTGTCCCATAGTCAAGATATGCAAAACAACTGTCCGAAATGAGGCCAGTATGAAGCCGCTCACTAAAAAAACACTGCGCTTGCTAGACAAAAAAACATGGATGGTGTAGTCAGGGCCAGCCCGAGACAACTTGTCCTCATTGAGGGCCGTTCAAACAGCTGGTGCCACGTCGTTGCATGGTCTGACGTCTCTTGAGCGCGCTGGCGCTGGGTCGTCGAGACTTGCTGGCGCTATTGCTGTCCGGGTTGGCGAAGCGCACGACTCTGCGCTTTGCGTCGGCATCCCGTGCATAGTGAGCTGCTGCCTGGGGGAGGTTGGACGCAGCCTCTTTCTCTTGGAGTTCTCGGAGGAAGGCGATTTGCTCCTCGGTGGTCAGCTCCTTCTTGGGTGCCAGTGCCGGGATGGTCTCCACCGGCAGGCTGAGGTCTTCGGCAGGACAGAGCAAGTCATCGTCGGAGAGGTATGAGTTGGGCTCAGCGCCGAACGATGACATGCATGATCGGTAGGGACTAGGCATCCAGGTTGAATTGCTGCTGTCGCGGCGCATGGCGATGGACTGTGTTTGTGATGAAGAGGTTGAGTTGGATGCGGTGCTGTCTGTTCGTGCCAGTGCTTGAGAACTGGGCCACGCCGAAGTGGGTGACGCGCACACCAGTGCCGTGTAGGCAGAAGTAGGCGCGTACGAGTAGGTGTTGGACGTGGTGGAGTCACGCGAGTCTGAACGCGACATAGCCACCGATGTCATGGCTGGAGTAATGTTGGAGGTGGGCGACGAGAAGAACATTTTGCTGTCTGTGCGAGGTTGGAAGGGACGACGATGTTGATGCAAGACGCGACGGGGGTGTCGAGTTTGATATACAAGCACAGAGTTTGGGGGGCCCGTGATGTTATTATGATGGGGTTTGCTGGTGGTCGCCAGATCCGGGATTCGGGTTCCCAGTTGCGGGAGTGTGGCAACGGATGGATGGGCTGGTTGCGGGTGGTGATGCAATGCGCGAGTAATATGTTTGCGTCGAGTCAATCCCACGGATCAGGATCGGCTAAACGACCTGGAGTTCAGGAGAAGGCCGGAGAACGGTGACTCGGCGTGATGGGGTTTGTGATCGGTCGACTTGCCGCTGTTGCTCGTCTCGGTGGTTGGCCCGATTCGGTGAGCGTGGATGTTGATGGAATCCCAGTGGCTAATATATGCCTCGTCCAGGGCGGCTGTGCTGGGTGCCAGGTTGCGAGAAGGTCCTGTTGCGAGTATGTCCTCTTCTGCGGAAGTGTTTTGAAGATCAAATGGGAAGAGGGGGGGAATAATCCTCGTTATTAATGTTTGTTCCTGGGCGCGAGGGCGGTAGAAGTAAATTAGTCCGTATCACTGTTTTGCCCCTTCCCCGTGCCCTTTTTTTCCCTTGTTTTTTCCTTTTGGGCTATGGATGGAGAATGGCGAAAACCCGATGGAGCGGTGCGACCTCGGACCTAGGACGGGAAAAGAAGACAAAACCAGGGTTCGGAGAATGGCCCCCTTGGGTCGTATGGGTCGTACTTGGTAGCGTTTGCTGCGACCGGGTTGTGGGGGGGTGGGAGAGCAAGCGGCAAAAAGTTTGTCGCTTTTTGGCACCGTGTTGATTCTGTGAGAATTCCGCGAGAGGCTAGCGAATTCGCGTCTGAGTGGCTGGTTTCAGACAGGTCGGAATGAGCGGACCGTTGAAGTAATGGGACGCAGGGGGTTTTCGATAGCGATGTTCGATGGTTGATAGTGTGTGATGCGGTACCGAAGGGACCTCAGAGTTTCGGTGATGGTGATCAAAGGGTGAGTGTTGCTGAGTTTGAAAAGGGTAGTCAAGGACAAGTAGGCAGACGTGGCAGGAAGAGAGCATTATAACAGCAAAGCCTGTCTTGCCCGTCAACAACCAGGAAGAAAAGGCAAAACCCCCAAATAGGATTGATTTGTTGTCCTTGTCCGCAGCGCTGACTGTCGGTCAGTAGACCGCCTGAATAAGGGTTGGATTCTGATTGTTGTGTGAAGGGTGAATGTGACACCGAGCGCAGTCGAGCCCCTTCAGCCAGGCAACCGAGGGCGAGTGATGAGCTAGGCTCGAGGCGCAAGCCACGGGGGTTAAACGAAAAGCGTCGAATGGGAGGATCGCAAACGAGACCATGAACGTGGGTTGGACGAGAATCTGTGTCTTGGAAGCTGAAGACGGAAGACGGGGGAGTGAATCAAATTGGAGCAAAAGGATTTGGCGGTGACAAGGCGGTGACAGGGGCCTACGAGTAATACTGGTTGGGTGGCCGTGCGGGTGCAGCGGGTTCAGCGGGCTCACGGAATGGGGGAAGGGGAAGACTCAGTGCTTCAAAGCCTAGAGGAGCCGAGATCTGTCCCGATGAAAATCCCTAGGTTGAGCCTGGTGAGCCCCGTTTGCAAGGCCCTTTGAGGCCCGTGGACCCCCTACAAAGGACTTTGGTAGGTAGAGTTCCAGGCTTCCAGGCGTGTGGTCTTTCCCCCTAGGTAGAGTACCCCACGCCCGTTGCACCCAGTGCCCAAGACCCAGTGCCTGACTCGCCAACGAACAAGTCAATAAGGGGGGTCACAGCTGCCCCCTTCCCCCCTCCACCCCGGCTAAAAGAGCATCTTCGGGCCAGTACCACGCGACAAATGCCTGGCCAGGTCGAGATTCGTCCGGGTGGAACATGTCTGGTTCCTCCTATCATCACACAGAGATGCTAATTCAGGAAGTCAATTTGCGACAACCGGCAATAAAGTGATAGTGATGGAGGAGATGGGCCAAGAAGGAATCCCACGGCGATCACGACAACGACTCGTTACACGTAGGTATGAACGAGTAGGTCTCGTCGCTGTCAGACGGACTTTGTTGTCAACATTCTCTCTTGCGAACTAGCCAAAAATGAAGCAAAAGGTGAACTACCAACAAAAGTGCGATGACTCAGGCACACATTTGGGACCATTTTGTATGGTGGTCGGTGATGGTATACTGGTAGTATAATGCCGCATTCGGACATCCGTTGATGATGGTGGTGATGGTTGCAAACAGGGATTGGGTCATCCTTTGTGCTATGTGTGTACAAACGTACTACTTATTATTGTTCGACTGAGTACAGTAGATGCTGATATGCTGCTGATACCGGCCCCGGGTGATACAAGGCGCAGGCATTCTATACTCGTCACCTTGTATCACCCACACCAACACCAAACCCCCAAAATTAGTTCTGTCAAGTCATTATTATTATCATTACCATTATGACGATCACAGCCTCTGTCATCTCTTCTAGACCCTTGGTGTCCCCTGAGTAAGAAGTTGTCCATTAATTATTTGCTGGCAGTGGCCGGAAACGATTACTTCAGCAGACAGCGACCCTAGCCATGCTGCCATGTCTCTCCAAGCTTTGGAATTGCTGGATGCGGAAGGACCTCGACATCTCATAATAATATATCCAAGTAGAAAGGGCCGAGAACATGGTTGAACCGGCCTTGTTCTCCGTGTCGGTTGTTTAGTATGAGTAAGGCTTGATTATTCTCCCAGAGATGAGTGCTTGGGCCATGACGTTGGTGGTTGCTCTTTCTCGTATTTGCTTCATCCCACGCTGCCTGCTGTTTTCCTGCTCTTGTTCATTATTCTTCACATTACGAGATACAGACAGAGTCGGTGGGATCCTTTTCATGTCTCCCTCCCATTATGATCCCTCGGCAGATACAACTCTCCTAGTCAATAGCCAACACATCAAGGGAATAATATCTGACTGACTCACTCCAGGCATTCTCCAACTCTGGGGGTGAGGCACACCTCAAAGTTGCTGCCCAACTCGTCCACCCGAATAGCACCTAAAACCTACCTACTCTAGGGCCAGCCACTCACCGGTACCGCCCAAACCTCCTAGTCGGTCGTTTCCGGGCGCCAGAAAATGAAGCTGGGACTTAACTAAAGAGAAGGGTTTCGCGGGCAGGGCGGGGCTAGCTAGTAGTGGGTGCGGTGCGTGGGCGCTTCTCGTGGGCCAGGCGACGAAACTTCCCACGAATTCGTAACCTCAAACGCCTCGGGGAGAGAGGGATGTGGATGCCTGAGGAAGAGGTGTGCAGCAACCGAAATTGTTACTGCCTGAGATATCACGGATGGGTATACGAGGAACAGAAGAATCAAGATGAGCGCGGAACCGACCAACTGCCGGGTTGGGGGTGGTTGTCGATGGATTGCCGCGCCTCATTTGGCTTCGCAATGTCTCTCTCGGTACCATCTGCGAAACCCGAAGTTTACACGCAATCTGCTACTCCGTACTACTCGTACTCCTCCACACCCACCAGATCGGCAAGGCTTTCGTTATAGGTACAAACCATTGGGGAAGCATCGAGGTTCCCCGAGTCTAGCCCCAAGTACCTCTACACCAAAATTTTGCTGGCGAGGTACATTCACCGCCCCCTGGAAATACCTCGGCGAGCCCCGAGCCACATGTCGCAATTTTCCTGTGATTTCTTTTTCTTCCTCTTCTTCCTTTTGCCTCTCGTATGGGGTTTCTTCTTCACTGTAACATTTTCACTCGAGTCCACACTATCGGCTCCCCCTCCCCGTGATGGCACCATGGGCACATGCAGATGCCGGTCAGAGGAGGCCAATCTTCCAGAAGGATTTTGGAATGTCACTATTTGTACCCAAAGTCGTTGCAACGACACGACGGGGAACGACAATGGTGGATTAACGGCGCAGAGCAATAAAACCCACCTCTTGAACGACGAACCCCATTCAGCCTCCTGGGTAAAGTCCCCATACTCTAACAAAACAACCAAAGGGCCCCTTGACCCATAAGCCGGTGGTACTAAAATGCCACCAGCGCCACCACTCATCCCCCGTCAGATCCATCACAAACCCGGTTAGATACTCCACAGCTCGTCGTTGACGGGACCCATCCTGCCCGGCTCTTTGGGAAAGATGGATTGCGTGCCCACTCAATATCGAATCTCGTTTGTTGTCCAATCAACATCTGCACTCTTGTCCTCGAGGCTTCCGAGGCTTCGTCGTGAGGGGCCCGGTTCCGAATTTTCCTCATTCCGACAAAGTTTTGAAGGCTGGAAGTTCCCGATATTATTAGTTCGGATTCTAGGGGACTTGCTCGTCGTTGACACCGAGGTGCCGGACGGCATTGCTCTTCCAAAAAGCCCAGGTCCAGCTCTTCTTACCTCGATTGCGAGTATTCACAGCCTGGTCCGTTGTCCGCGTTTGCCCAGACGGTCACATCCCGCACTGAGTTTTGCACCAATGCACACTGTTTGATCAGCCGTAATCAACACGGCATATGTGCCGCGAGTTGAACCGTTAGGCAAGCTTGGACCCTGGGACACACACACACACACACATGGCCCAAGACGAATACGAGGTGGGTTCGCATGGCAAAGGCAAAATATAGCCAGACGACCGAATGGAGAAAACCCTTTTCGGTGTTACTCAGGCTGACCGTGTCGCCGTGTCGCAATTGCCCCGTCTGGTTGCCGTCAGCCAGTGCGCAACGCGGCTCGGTACCGAAGAACAGGTGTCGATGACCATTCCGACTTTGAATCACGCTTTTGCACCCCGGACAGCAATTGCGAGGGTGACACATGGTGCGCATGCAGCCCATGTTTGTCAGATATGCAGGGTTTGGGGGCATTACACATGGTCCAACATGACTTGACGCGACAGCCCTGCGAGGTGCAGCTGACAGTGGCACGAGCTGAGCTGAGCCTCGTTTGCCAGCCTGTCGGCAAGCATGTGACGGTATACGACTCTGACTTGCAGCAACAACAGCAGCAGCCGGAATAATCAACACCTACCAGTTCAGGCATCAGCAGCCCTGTCTCGCAACCAACCCGAGAAATAGTGTGATGCGAGGCGAACAATCGTCAATGCCAACATTGGCCGTGTTCGTTTTGCTTGTTCGAGTCAGAAGAACGACCTCAACGGCCATTTTCCGCAACTCAAAAGGCCGTGTTCAAGGGTGCTTACTCGGGACTCTCTTCTGACTTGCTTTCGTGCGTACCGAGGCCTGCACCCACATCCATTTGCGCGCCTATTCATCTCTCTCCGGATTATTCTCTTGAAAATGCGGAGGCGCCTTGGTGAGATTGAGGGCCAAGGGAATCATGGCGAACTCCCCGCTTTTTGCTCAGCTGGTCGACAGACGCTGATGGATCTTTGAAAGAACCCCCCCGCAACTGAACAGCCGCGGACAGCTCGCATTCTCCGCATCGGAAGCAAGGTGACAAGTAATTAGTCTACTCTGCATCTCGCAAGTTATGGTCGATAAGACATTTCGCATCGGATGTATGTCGTTCTCGTGATTCTGGGCCCTCCTCCGATAGAGGTTCGTGCTCCCTCCCATTGCAGACGATCGAACTTGATTCTTCATCTTCGAAAAGTTGGCATCTTGAGAACAAAGAGTTGAACAAAGAACACTGCGAATATCGGCCGAACATCGCACGGACGACGAGAGTCCAGAACTCGTAGCAAAGATCAGCAGCGATCGACCCATGGAATACCGAGGATCGTCGTCCCAGGCTGTCCTCGCGTGACTCGGTACATACAAATTTGCCTGAGGAGCAGTGGTCTGGAATGTACCTAGTCTCCTGGGTTCAGGTCTGTCCAGAACATCCCCAAGCCGCCTCGGCCTGTCGCATCAGATCGCACCACCTCACGCGATGCCGAGTATCCTCTACAGTGGGCAATGGGGCGTCTGGCATTCTAGATCTCTGTTCAGGCCTCTCCACGGCGCCTACCGGTACGTACCCAAGGTACAGAGTTCAACGCTCCACGTGCATTTCCACATGCAAATCCACAGATCGTGGATTGCTCCTCTCTTATTGCTCCTCTCTTATTGCTCCTCTCTTATTGTTTGACTTTCATGCGCGGCTACTCGGCACCTCTGCTCCAGGTCTAGACATTCATTCATTGATTCAAAACTCTTACAACAAAGGTCGCTGATATCGATCAGTCAGGCCAGGTCAGGTCATGTCAAGTCCAGACCTTTAACATTTTTTGTGGGTTACTTGTACTTGTACTTGTCTCGCGGGGTTGAAATGAAATGAAAGCAAGGCACTACACAAGCCGCTTGCGTGCCGCTTGCTTGCTTGCTTGCTTGCTTGCTTGCTTGTGAGAGACGCTCGCATGATGCTCACTCCCTCTCTCTTTCTTTGTTTGGCATGACACGGCTGGAATATCCGGCTCCATCCCCGTCTCCACCCCCATGCTTGCGAAGCATGGCATGGCCATATTGTGGGCGAGACAGCCAGACAGGCCAAATGTGCCAGGACCTGCTGTCATCTACAAGTATGCACGTGGTATTCCAAGTAAAGTACCTGTAGCGTGGCAGTATGGAAAATGTTATCATTGCAACAGACACGTGTGTGTGTGTGTGTGTGTGTGTGTGTGTGTGTGTGTGTGTGCGCTACTAAATCTGAAACAGAAAGCATACCAAATATACGAACGAGCTAAGGTAAGAGGCCTAGATCAGATAGATAGAATCTGTATGGAATGTGCGAATCGAGCCTCGTTGACTGTTGACTCTTTGCAATTGACAAATGATAATTGATCTGGGTCGGGGAATCTGTCTGTCTGGCTGCCTGGTTTGCCATCTGACCATTCCTCCACTCCTCGACTTGACCTACACTGACTGACTTGTCACACTGTTTTCGGATCACTGTCCATTCAGCATATTCAACATTGTTCAGATGGTCAGCCTGATCCCGTATCTACACATCCAGTACATGCGGTCCACAGACACATACATATACTCGGTACATACACCAGTATATCCGTCTACATACATACAGTCCATGAGTAAGATCTTGATAGTCAGTCCTGTTTCTCGTTCATGATAACGACAACGACATGGACGAAAGGATGAAATATGCTCATACACTTTCTTTGCGTGTCTGGAGTGTTCAGTACAAGGAGGGTGCTTGACGGATCCGAAAATCGAGCCCTGTCATGCGAGATACATGAGGTATATAGGCGTATATCACCAAGCACTCGGTTGCAAAATAACATGATATCACATATTCATCTTGAGTAGTTCCCGATACCTACATACCTGCCCGCCCGAGCTACTTGGTATCTACATTAAGTACCGAGTACAAGGTACATATACACACCTAATGTATCCCAATCTCTTCCACCGTTCTTTCCCTCCTCTCCAGCGCGCATTCAGAGTCAAAGAGTCAGAGACCCGGTCACTATTTGCCAGACATACATAGCTACGTATCAACATCTAACATATATATATCCATACGTCCTCTTGTTCTTGTGCACTCCCATCCACTCTTCATTATCGTCCATTTGATCTGTCCCGCCGCTTTCTGACAAACACACGAGTCATGATAATCAGTACTAAAGCAGCGGGGATGCGGGATGTATGGACGCTGCTTTAATGTACCTGCAAGTGTAGTTGGACTAGCTACACGCTACGCTGTGCCTCTACCGAGTATGCTTCGCCGCAACTTATTTCCAAGGAGTCATCTCACCCACCTCGTTCATATACATGTTTCCATTTATGGCTCTCCGACCTCCGCAATCGTACCAACTTAAAGAAGGGAAGGGTAGTGGCATAATACACAATATTGCCTTATGTCCGATGCATGTAATAGAAAACCTATTAATAGATCTTCTACCACAGGGGCCGATATCGACGCTTTGGAAGATCACAATCAAGGAGCCCGCTACTCGGCTTGCTCTGGAATCTTTCTGGGTGGCGGATCTCGCCAATGACCCTATTCTGTACTCGCAACGGACATCCACATTCTCACGAGAGGACATCGACCGCCTTCTGAGATCGACCCTAACCTCGGTGCATCACGGAGCAGAGGACTCAGCCTCACACCATGACCTAGAGATCGCGCGAAAAATGAGATTGTTGTCATGGTGTGGCATATCCCGTCCGAGGTCTCCATCTCACAGAAAAGGCTGTGACAGCAATCGAATCATGGGGGGTTTGCGGAGCCAAAGTCCGTTTGGGATCACCGTATCCACAAACGCCGATGGCGCATCGATCTTGTCCGGAGCAGATCAAGATCTGAAATTTCGGATGCCGC
Organism: Fonsecaea nubica; assembly: GCF_001646965.1. NCBI lineage: Eukaryota > Fungi > Ascomycota > Eurotiomycetes > Chaetothyriales > Herpotrichiellaceae > Fonsecaea > Fonsecaea nubica. Next base: position 13,986 of record NW_019173823.1, on the reverse strand, counting down.
AGTGCAAAAAGGAGCCAAGTTGAGTATCCTCACCAAAGGTAGGTGTTGATATAGGTATTGCTAGCGGTACCATAGTATCCACAAGTCTTCACTGCCGGTCACGAGATGGTGCAGGACACAACCAGTCCACTACAGATTGGTGGCTGCACAGAGACACGAACTTGCCCAGTCGGTGTCGTTGAATTCGAATGTGAGCACGTCTGCCTTCCTTGCGCTAGAGCACGGATGCAGCCGCATTTAGATGGTGTCCCCAATTCAAAATAGATAGCAGTCAAAAACAGCGACCAACAACGGGTTCGACCGCCTGCCAATACTGTCGTGGAGTCATAGCACTTCTCAGAGGTGTGTATCTTGACATGGGTCCTGTGAAGCGTTGAGAGACTTCGCGGCCTTCCCAGCACAAGGAACATCTGTCGTGATTTGACGTCTGATCCAACATTAACTCGGCAAAGGAGAGACATATTGTCTTTTGATTAGGGCGATCAAAGCTTGATTAGTAGTCGCGTGCCTGCTGCTCCCTCGACCAACCTCATATGTGATATCAACCGTGTCCTCAAGGGCACACAGAAAGGAGCGCCCTGGTCTTGCGAAGACAACATACTGACGGAACGTACCTAGAGATGAAAGAAGTACATCGACAGCAATGAGCCATTCTTAACAAGCACTAGAGCCGCAGCAGCGATTGCCAGGTACACAGGCAATACACTAACCTCCAAAATTTTTTCACTTCTATTGCTGCCTAGTGGGCACGTCATGCGGAAAGTCATGGCGTCAAATGTCTGCAAGTTGCATTCTTGTCAATGGAAGCTGCATTCTTTTAAGCAGGGTCCGTAGTTGGAAATGATCTAGAGCGAATACCGTCAAGTCCGGACGATCATGAAGACAGAGTGTGCCATCTATTGAGAGTCAAGCCTTCAGCAGAAGTCGAGAGAAGACGACCTTTAGGAAGGACAGACGGTGGTCACGATTCCTAGCAATATCTGTTGGAACGAAGTCGAAGTAGGGAGATACACTGATTTCGAGATTAGCAAAAGGACCCGAAAAGGAGCGTCCAGGATGGGAGGCCTAGTGGTAGGTGAGCTTGGAAAATGGGTCTGAAGGAATATCGTAGTCAGATAAGAAATGGCCCCCTTCCATCGTCCATCGCGACACACGCTTATGTTTTGCTAAGACGATACTCTGCTCTCGGTTGAGCACCCAAGGGGAAAAACCGTAAGAACAGCATAGGAGGATAATGACACGGTGGTGAAGTGATGATTTTGGTGCTGAACCTGAGCGGAACATGCGCAGCGCATACAAGGTGCCAGTGAGGTTGTCATGTCTCGTCTCGGTCGACGGAAGAACAAGACCTTGCGGTAGACAAGGCTGACGAGCACGTCCGTACCGATGTCCGTAGATCTCCAGATAATACAGACCTTGTGAGTGTTGATGGAGTCCGTGTCCGCATCTTGGAGTTGCACATCTCGGAAAGAAACTCGAGCAAGATACGAACTCACGTGGCCTGTACTTTCCTAAATGGGATTTTGTGCATGGATAAAGATGGAATAAATTCGGGACACGGAACAAGTGCTACACAAGCGATCCGAGAGTGACAGGAAAATAAGGGGGACGGAGGGCCCCTCGGGTTGGGGAAGTGCTTCCTTCCGGGCCACTTTCAAAGTACTCAGAGAGGGCAACAGGGGTCATACTTGGGGGTGATGCGCGGTGATGGCGATGATGGCACCCAACAGATGGTGTTTGCTGGTGCCTGGCAATGCCTAGAACAAAAACCCCACCGCTGAGCCTCCAGGCAGCCTATCATGCTCGGAGCGTATTCGAATACGACCCCTGCTTGCCCCTCAGTGGCTCCTTCAACTGTAGAAGGGCGCCCACAAGCCCGTGGCCGGTCCACTCAGAGCCCTTTGCCACGGAATTCCAGGCGGCGCTTGGCCTCGTATTCCACGTATACCATGCCCGGCTGGTGATGCACCTTGCCTAAAACCGGTAACCTTCAGGTGCACCACGATAGCCTAATGTGCCAATTGCTTCGTTGAGATTGCGACGCACAAAGCTTTCCTCGGAAACTAAACCTTGTCTGATCAAAAGTCTTGCTAGTACCACATTCCCCTTGTCGTCACTGGTACGTTAGCGCATGGAAGTTCAGTGTCCCCTTGTTCCCGCGAGTTCGACCGAGAATCCGACACAAGGGGAAACAGGAACGGACGAGGAGGGAAAAAAAATCACACAACATCCAGACAACAACACCAACTTCATCCATTCATCGTTCATCTTCAATCATTTGTGATACATTTCTGCATTAATGTCATTCTCTCGTCATTCCCTTGCCTAGTATTAATCTCACCGGTTTTCCTTAATTCTCTTCTGCGAGTTTCGAAAGAGCATTGGGCTTTCTTTCATCCTGCGCCGCTCCTCAACCGCGCCTGTCTCTTATCTCGAAACACTTGCACTCGCATTGCCATTAGTTGCCCATGCCTTGATTTGACCTCCATCAATCATGACGACTCCCCTCGTCGGCAACATTCCAACAAACTACGATCGGAGCCGTCGAATGTCCGGTGCCTCTCCTGACAATCAAGTAACAGACTTCCCTTATCTAGACCGAACAATGTCTTCAGGTGGCGGTGCTGTGGTCGACGAGAGCAAGGAAGCCAACAGGGAAATCCAGAACCTCGCTCGCCAATATTCCCGTATCTCGACCACTGTAGAGCCGGGATACCACCCTTTCGATGAAGCGAGTGTCGGGACAGAGGTCGATCCTAACTCGGAAAACTTCAATGGCAGGGCCTGGACCAAGGCCATGCTGAGGCTCCAGAAGCTGGCAGGCCAGGAGAATGTCGGCCGATCCGCTGGTTTCGCCTTTCGCAACCTCTCGGCTTTTGGCTACACCAAGGGCAGTGACTTTCAGAAGACGGTCGACAATTATCCCCTGGCCCTGATGGATATGGCGCGAGGTCTCTTGGGCAACAAAGGTCGACGCGTCGATATTCTACGGAATTTCGAAGGCGTGGTGCAGCCGGGTGAAATGCTCGTCGTTCTTGGACCCCCTGGCTCCGGCTGTTCTACCTTTCTCAAAACCATTACCGGCGAGACGCACGGCTTCAACCTCAGTGAAGATTCTTACATCAACTACCAGGGCATAAGCTACAAACAGATGCATAACGATTTCCGGGGTGAGGCGATCTATACCGCAGAACAGGACGTCCATTTCCCCATGTTGACGGTCGGCGATACTCTCCTCTTTGCAGCTCAAGCCCGAACACCGCAGAACTTGAAGCTACCCCCTGGCGTGACTAAAGCCATGTACGCGGCTCACATACGGGACGTGGTCATGGCCGTCTTTGGCATCAGGCACACCATCAACACAAAAGTCGGCAATGACTTTGTTAGGGGTGTCAGTGGTGGTGAAAGAAAGAGAGTGTCCATTGCCGAAGCAACATTGAGCAATGCCCCCCTCCAATGTTGGGATAATAGTACGCGAGGTCTGGATTCTGCCAATGCCATCGAATTTTGCAAGACACTCCGGACCTCAACCGACTTGAATGACACGACTGCTGCTGTTGCCATCTACCAGGCACCACAAAGTGCCTATGACTATTTCGACAAGGTTCTTGTTCTCTATCAAGGTCGCCAGATCTTTTTTGGTCGCACCACTGAAGCGAAGAAATACTTTGAAGATATGGGCTTTGAATGTGCCAAACGCCAGACGGTTCCTGACTTCCTTACCTCCATGACCAATCCGATTGAACGTCTCGTCCGTAAGGGTTACGAGGCGAAGGTGCCTCGCACTCCAGACGAGTTTGCCGAACGATGGCAGCAGAGCGAAGCACGACAGAAGATGTTGCAAGAGCTCGAGGCCTTTGAAGAGGCCAATCCCATCGGGGGACCCAACCTGCAAAGTTTCCAACAATCTCGTCGGATCCAACAGGCAAAAGCTCAACGCAAGTCTTCTCCGTACACATTGTCATATGGAGGTCAGGTTAGATTGTGCTTATGGCGTGGCTTCAAGCGACTTATGGATGATCCTGCCATTACCCTCACACAGCTTTTCGCCAACTGCATCAACGCTCTCGTGGTTTCTTCCTTATTCTACAACCTGCCAGCAGACTCAAATTCACTCCGATCCAGAAGTTCACTTATCTTTTTCGCGGTATTGCTCAATGCGTTTGGTAGCGCTCTTGAGATCCTCACGCTATACGCCCAGCGTCCGATTGTTGAGAAACATCAACGATATGCATTGTACCACCCGTCGGCTGAGGCTTTTGCGTCAATGCTCACAGACGTTCCCTCCAAGACCCTCAATTCCATCGGCTTCAATTTGATCCTCTACTTTATGACAAACCTTCGACGGACCCCTGGTGCCTTCTTTTTCTTCTTGTTCACCTCATACATCTTGACATTTACCATGAGCATGTTGTTCCGCGTCATCGCGTCAGTGTCAAGATCTCTGGTAGAGGCTTTGGTTCCGACGTCTGTCTTGATGATCGCCATTGTCGTGTATACAGGTGTGTTTATCTGTCCCTTTGAGGCAATCTCGCTTCCAGATATGGTCACTAACCCAAGCATCAGGCTTCGTTATCCCTGTAGACTACATGCACGGCTGGGCTCGCTGGATCAACTACATCAATCCGACGGCCTATGGGTTTGAAAGTCTGATGGTGAACGAATTTCACAATCGTAACTATCCATGTTCATCATTTGTCCCTCCAGCACCGCAGTTTGGAAATGGCTCAACCACGTCCCAAATCTGTACCGTTGTTGGATCTGTAGCTGGTCAGACTTTCATCGATGGCGACGCTTATATCAACATCTCTTACAAATACTTTGCCTCCCACAAATGGCGGAACATTGGCATATTGTTCGCATTCACGATCGGGCTCTGTGTAGTATACCTGGTTGCCACCGAGACAGTGAGCGCCAAGAAGTCCAAAGGTGAAGTGCTACTATTCCGACGAGGCCACAAACCGGCATTCTTGAAAGAGCAAGCGTCTGATATGGAGACGGGAGGATCTGATCCAAATCTTGTTGCTCTCGAAAGGCGGCAGACCAAGGACGAGCAACTGACACGACAAGTCACTGCTGTGATCCAGAAGCAAACTGCTATTTTCCAGTGGAAGGACGTCTGTTACGACATCAAGATCAAAGGCCAACCCCGCCGCATTCTGGATCATGTTGACGGTTGGGTCAAGCCCGGGACCATGACGGCTCTGATGGTATGATACTCCCTCTGGAAATCTTTTGATCTCTGCTCTAACTTTCGCAACAGGGTGTCTCAGGTGCGGGCAAAACCACCTTACTCGACTGTCTCGCGACACGGGTGACTATGGGTGTGATTACGGGCGAAATGCTAGTCGATGGAAGACAACGTGACGAATCCTTCCAGAGAAAGACAGGTTATGTGCAGCAACAGGACTTGCATCTTGAGACGAGTACCGTACGAGAGGCGTTACGTTTCAGTGCCTTACTACGACAGCCAAGAGACACACCTCGAAAGGAAAAGATCGCTTATGTCGAAGAGGTTATCAAGTTGCTCGACATGCAGGAATATGCTGACGCTGTGGTTGGCGTTCCAGGTGAAGGTATGTACTCGTCAACTCAGTCTTTTCAATTCTGACTCGCATCGTCATAGGTCTCAACGTGGAACAGCGGAAGCGTTTGACAATCGGAGTAGAGCTTGCCGCACGACCTCAACTTCTTCTCTTCCTTGATGAACCTACGTCCGGCCTTGATTCACAGACATCCTGGTCTATTCTCAACCTTCTCGAGAAGCTCACAAAAGCTGGCCAAGCTATCCTATGCACCATTCATCAACCGTCTGCTATTCTATTCCAAAGATTTGATCGACTGCTGTTCCTTGCAGCCGGTGGTAAAACTGTGTACTTTGGTCCTGTTGGCAAAGACTCGAGTGTCCTGATTGACTATTTCGAAAGAAACGGCGCTCATCAATGTCCAGCTGGTGCTAACCCAGCAGAATATATGCTCGAGGCCATTGGTGCAGCCCCTGGATCGCATTCGGACATTGACTGGTTCCAAGTCTGGCGCAATTCACCAGAGTACCAGGAAGTGCACCGAGAATTGGAAGAGATGAAGACCGAACGATCTCAAATGGTGGCCCCGACTTCAGCGAACAAGGCAGATTATTACGAATTTGCCGCGCCTTTCATGTTACAATTCTGGGAGACGCAGAAACGGGTTTTCGAGCAGTATTGGCGAACCCCGGAGTATATCTACTCCAAGCTGCTGTTGTGTTGCCTCACAGTGTGTATTACCCTTCTGTTTTGATTTGCCTGACGCTGACTGTGTTGTTAGGGTCTTTTTATCGGCTTCTCCCTCTTCAAGGCTCCCAATACTCAACAAGGACTCAATAACCAGCTTTTCGGTATTTTCATGGTGCTGGTCCTCTTCTCGCAGCTGGTGCAACAAATCATGCCTCTCTTCGTCACGCAACGCAGCCTCTATGAAGTTCGTGAGCGTCCTTCAAAGGCCTACTCGTGGAAGGCATTTATGCTATCCAACATCCTCGTCGAGCTCCCTTGGGCGACGTTGGGAGCAGTCATCTTGTTCTTCTGTTGGTATTATCCTATCGGGCTGTACCAAAATGCAACATACACCGACTCTGTGGCCTCCCGTGGAGTAACGCAATTCCTATTTGTATTGGAGTTTCTCCTCTTCAGCAGCACCTTTGCCCATCTGTAAGTATCTCTCTTCAACGAGCGCCTGTTAGGCTTTCATCTCCAATTTGGATGCTAATGATCATGCAGGATGATTGCTGGGATTTCAACAGCAGAGAGCGCCTCCAACATCGCAAACGTCTTGTTCTCGCTCTGTCTTCTGTTCAACGGTGTCTTGGTCGGCCCTAAAGCAATGCCCGGATTTTGGATTTTCATGTACCGAGTGAGGTAAGTGACAAGCCGTCCTTCTCCTGGAGTTGAACCGAAGCTTACTCGTGGACTTTAGTCCTTTTACATACCTAGTCGAAGGACTTCTCAGCGTAGGCATCGCACACGCGCCTGTTGTATGTGCAGCCAATGAATACCTCCATTTCACTGCGCCTGCTGGTCAAACCTGTGGCCAGTATCTTGGCCCCTTCATCGAACAAGCTGGCGGCTATCTCCTGGACTCAGACACTACGCAGTGCCAATTCTGCACCGTCAACAGTACGGACACCTTTTTGTCGTTGGTGAGCATCTCCTTCGACCATAGATGGCGCGATTTCGGGATCTTGTTTGTGTATATTGCCTTCAACGTGTTCGCGGCGGTGGTGATTTACTGGTTGGCCAGAGTGCCAAAAGGGAAGAAGTATGCTGGCAAGGACGCAGCCAAGAGCGAAGCGTTGGTGAAAACCCTGAGCAACGCGAGTCAGGGACAACAAGTCACCAGTGGGAATTATGAGAAGAGCCCCGCTGTGCTCGGTGCTCCTGCAGACAAGGACCGTCGCACCACTCCGTCGTCGAACGACTCGGACAGCGGGAGCGATCGATCTACTCGGGAGAAAGACTCCGCTTACACGACAGAGAACCAGAAAGAGGCGGTCGAAATAACAGAGGCCGAGAAAGGCCGAGGAAGTCAGAACGACACCATCGTGCCATCTGATGCGGCAGAAAGACCGACGACCGAGCGCTTTACCACGGCACCGCAGTTTTGACCTGTTTTAGCGTGTGAGGTCTAATCTTTTGGCGGATGTACTATACATTATTGTTATTGCTATTCACTGCCATGACTGCGGGAGCTAGTACCATGTTGTGCTCTGTTGTGGCACGTGTCATGTTGTGTCAGGAGGTGCTGAGACGAGCGGCGTTGAGTTGAGTTGAGTTGACTGGAGTTTCACATCTTGCTACTAGACCACCATCTCATTTGTCCAGGCTTGAAGGGGATAGATCATCTGCTAAAGTTGTTTGCTAATTTTGTATATATTGAAGAGCTGGGTGGTCTACACAACACTACTCCTTCTTGAGCAGCTACTCGAATAGAATCCCTTTTGGAGGTATGGATGGATATACGGTAGATAAATGAAATGGAATGAAATAGATTAGAAGCTATACAAGGAATTCACGGGGGGAAGGTCAACTGAAGTCAAGTCAAGGACCCGGTAACTCGGTAGACAGGAGGCTGTTTCTCCCCCTTCTTCACCATGTCCGAACAGACTTACTTTATTAATATATTAGGTACTCGCCTACCTGTGCACTCGCCCACTCGCTGACTCGCTCATTTTCTTCATCCCGGCTAACTGGCCAACTAACCAAGCCTGATCCGCATCCTGGTCCTTTTCAAATCCAGCCGTCTGAGGCAACAGGGATACTCCTTGTCCGGGGTCTCGGCTCTGATGCGCTCACACTCGTCGTCCCAGACGCGGTGGGCGAGGTTGACGAATCCGATGCGCTCTACTACGGCGTCATCACCGGCGCCACCACCTGACCGCTTGGCAAGGACGACGACGCAAAGATCCGCAAACGGGTTGTCATAGATGTCGTGTTCCTCCCCGACCCAGCGGTAGTACGCCAGTTGGCCGAGGACCAGGGCGTCGTGGGCGGACGCGCACAACTTCTTGATCCGCCGGGGATCGTCATCCACAGGGCCGCAGAGCCGGACCGGGGAGTAGATCGCGTAGGAAGGGTGGCATTTCACGAAGAGGCCCGCGCGGGACGGGATGTCCGGGGCGTAGGCCCAGGAGTGGCGGGGTGGGTGGTCGAGCCACTCGAACTGGAGGGAGACGGCGGATGCGTCGAGCCGGAGGAAGTTGGATGGTGGTGGTAGGCGGTCGGCCACGATCAGACGTCGGAATTCCTTCCAGGGGACGAGGGTGCCGTTGGCGAGCTCGACGGAGGCATCCATGCTCTCCGCCTGAAAGGTTGGGTGGTACCAATGCTGCACGCCCCTGAGCTCCAGGTAGGCCACCTCGCCGGACCAGCCGGCCCAGGACCAGCTGGGGAAACCCGGTCGTCGCGTGGACGTTGCGACGTGGAACCAGAGAAAGCCGTACTGCAGGGCGCCGTCGTCGGAAGGGGCATCCTCTTGCGCGATGACCGCCGGGAGCAAAACGCCCATGTACTGGTACAGCACCTTGGCGTGGGACATGGCGTTGAAGAGGCCCTGCATGGCTTGGATCGCGTCCGAGGAGAAGGACAGCTGGCGCCGCGAGTAGTCGTTGAGCTTGTAGATCTCGCTGAAGGGACTTGTCAGCGAGCTGTGCGTGTCGATGCGCCCGATGTTGCTGAAGGGGTACTCTCCCCAGGCTTCGGCGCGGAACACGTTCCACCGCTGCTCCATGTAGACCTGGAGATCGGTGAAGATCAGCCGCGACCCGGAGAAGACCATCTCCTGGTACGTCCACGCCCGGGTGTTCCATCTCGACTTCAGCACCAGGGCCGGGCCGTCCGGCATGGTCCAGGTGAGCAGGTGCTTGCCGACCTTTGCACAAGGTTGCCGGCTGGGGTTCCTCTTCCTCGAGACCCCCGGGAGGCCGTGGTCTGCGCCGTTGCCTGCCGCGGCAAAAATCGTAAAGGACGCGCTGCTGTAGATGGGGTCCATTTTCTTGATCTGCGCCGCCTTCTCCACCAGGTTTGTCTGTGAGATGCAGTACCGGTCCACCCACAGGTAAGGGATGCCGACCTTTTTCGCGACCGTGAGAGCATCCTCGATCACGCGTGGGAGCTGCTTCGGCAGCCGGTCGCCGTCCGGGACAGACTCGTCGGATCGTCCCCAGACATAGCTCAGCGTGGCGTAGGGGCATCCCTCGGGCGGCTTGACGATGCGGCGCGTCGAACAGTCAATGAGCTTGAAGTGGGGATTGTCCTTGAGTGACAGCCCGTCCCATTCTCGAATGTCAGTCATGCCGCCACTCTCGATCCAGCTCTTGACGGAGGGAAAGTCGACGTACTCCCCAACCAGGCCGACAGAATGATGTCCCACCGAACTGTCAGCTTTCGTCACAGCTCGGGATATAAAGCCTGACGACGCGCAGTCCTCTCCCAACGTGTCGAGTGAAGGCGTCGGGAGGACTGCCAGCCCTGTCGCTTGATATGTCCTGAATGCGCGAAGTGTATAAGGCGTGTTTGCATCGTGCTCGGCAAGTTTGTTGTTGTGTATAGTCATGAAGAGGTGGCAAAGAGCACAGTGATTCGGATCCCATGTCGCTGGCGTACCCAGGACAGCGACCTCCCAATTGGAACCTTCAGACTTGTAATCGTTCTCGATCTTCTTGAGGCGAGCAAGGCTATCGCTGATGCCTCTGCGCAGTCCGAGGCATCGACGGCAAAGATCTTGCGCTCCTGGAGGAGTCCCATAGATAGTTGGGGTTTGGGGATGGGCCTCGCAATAACGGACCCAGCGTCGATAGGTGCCGTTCATTGCTTCATCGATCTGATCTGTGGCGAGGAGAAGAATCAGTCGTTGTGTCCTTGGGAGTTCAGAGGAAACCGATCCTCCCAAGGGATCATCTCAGCTGGCTCTGAGTCAAGCTGGATTCAGGAGAAGATACAACAATTGGCCTTCAGTACGTACAATGCGGGGCCAAGCTACCCTATCACTCCAGTCCACGTCAACGGAGCTGACGCTGGGTAGCAAAGGTCGCAACTGTCTTGAAGAGAAATCGCGGAGAATTCTGGGAGTTTCCTTGAAGAGTCGCAGATAGACTACATGGCGACCGAGAGAATCTGTAAACCGGCGACGCCATATTGAGGCTTGTCCAGCCAGTCATGGAGGTGGCTAATCCTGGTGTCTGAATGCAGGAGGTGTTATTTGACCGTCATTTGAGTGTCATTTGATCGAATTATAGAGAAGCCCGAGGAGGAAGTTGAAGCCGCAGGCAACCACCAACTCTGACACTTGAACTCACCGCGCGACGGATCAGCTGTTCACCCTATGACCAGGTATACTGCCGCTCGACTATAAGCTCATTATGCCTCTCGGATTCTAATTCCACCCCGCACACCGCGATGATCATGCCCACCCACCCAGAACAGCCGAACAAAGATCGAATCGGTTCCGACGAGTGACAAGCCACGCCGTTGTCCAAGCTCGGTGCTTGTTCTCCCGACATATGGGCTTGATCTTCGGACACACTGGCCGCTGCGTTGAGCTTGACAGATGTTGTCGATCTCTCGGCTACCCACGTCCATCTTCTTTGTATGGGGATTATCGAAGCGAGAGCGTCGGAACGCGGGGTACAGACCGCCACAACCGTTCTCCATAACCGGGTGACGAAGATGACGAGGTAGTACTCTTTAGTTGACAGAAATCCGGATCAGAGCCCGAAGATTTATGCGGAGAAGGTTACACTTTGTGTGGAATCTGGTTGTTGTATCCATCATGATCGCCGACGACCGCAAACTCCAGACCAGTAACAGGCTCACGGGGCAGATACAAATGTCGTTGACTTCCACAATGAGTCCGAGGATGTGTGAAGCACGTCCCCAGCCTCCTGCGCGTCCAATATGGCATTCTGGTTAGCTCTCTTGTCTTTTGCGCTGGGTTCAGCGACTGCGCAACAATACTATATCCCAGTGTCAGGGACATCAGCGAGACCTCAATGCACGGCAACGCCATCCTACTCACAGCCGACGTACTCGCCATACTCTGATTTTGCCTATTCTATGACCGAGACGATACGGACCGCCACATCAGTCCAGCCAGGTCCTACCACCACCTATGCACCACCCGCTGCTTCGCTAACCAGCCTCCTCTCGTCACTGTCGTTCACGACTTGGGGCAAATGGGATCCTAATGCCACGGTCTCCGCTACGGACACGGACAACCCCTACGGAGATGCTGCGTGGACTGCATTATGGCAGATGGCCAACCCTCCCAACTTCACCGAGACATCGGTCTTCAGCACGACCGTCTCCCCAACGCCCATCCCAACAAGCGAGCTGGTACTGCCTCCTCCAGACTACTTTGGACCCACGGACTGCTATTACTTCCCAGCCGACTTTCAGTTTGGCGTAGCAGGATCTGCTGCTCAAATCGAAGGAGCCACTGCCGACGAAGGCAAAGGCCCCTCGCTGATGGACATTCTGATCCAGGACGATCGACCAAAGGACTACGTTACAAACGAAAACTACTACTATTACAAGCAAGAAATCGAGAGATTAGCCTCGATGGGCGTCAAGTACTACTCATTCAGTCTTGCGTGGAGTCGAATTCTGCCTTTCGCCCTGCCAGGAACCCCTGTCAATCAGCAGGGGCTCGACCACTATTCTGATTTGATCGACTTTGTGCTCGAGAAAGGCATGATACCCACGGTCACTATTCTACACTTCGATACTCCGGCACAGTTCTTCGCAGCCAATTTCTCAGCGGCTCAGGCGAAACCACTGATAGGCTATTCCAACGGTGGATATCAAAACGAGACGTTTGTAGACGCCTACGTCAACTACGCAAAGATTGTCATGACTTACTATGCAGACCGCGTGCCCATCTGGTTCACGTTCAACGAGCCATTCATCTATTCCTTCAATGGTCTATCGGTCGATCATGTGCTCAAGGCCCATGCCCAAGTTTATCACTTCTACAAAGAGTCGATTGGTGGAACCGGCAAAGTCTCACTCAAGTTCAACGACAACTTTGGCGTGCCTCGCGATCCTGCCAATGCCAACGATGTTTACGCCGCCGACCATTTCAACTCGTTCCAGCTGGGAATGTTCTGCAACCCGATCTTTTTGGGACAGGACTACCCCGACAGCTACAAAGAGACTGTTCCAGACTATGTGCCTCTGAGCACAGAGGATTTGGCCTACATCAACGGCACTGCCGACTTTCTGGGTATTGACCCCTACACGGTGAGTCGAACGCACTTCTCTTTAACGCCATGTCTATTCAAGAAAACAGTGTGTCGACAGGAAGCTAATCGTACTCGCTCACAAGGCAACTGTGGTCTCTCCACCAGTCGCGGATTCGATCGACTCGATACACGATTGCTGCGCCAACACGTCCAGCACATACTTTCCGTACTGCGTGAATCAAAGCACCTTGACCACCACGGGCTGGAACATCGGCTACCGCTCTCAATCCTACGTCTACATCACGCCACGCTATCTGCGCCTCTACCTGTCGTACCTGTACAACACGTTCCACACGCCCATCGTGATCACCGAGTTCGGCTTCCCCGTCTTCGGCGAGGACGACAAGACCGATCTGAGCGATCAGCTCTCCGACCTGCCCCGCTCCATCTACTACCTCTCGTACATGTCCGAGGTGCTCAAGTCCATCTGGGAGGACGGGGTGCACGTCGCGGGCGCCTTTGCCTGGAGCTTCGCCGACAACTGGGAGTTTGGCGACTACACGGCCCACTTTGGCATACAGACCGTCAATCGGACAACACAGGAGCGGCGCTACAAGAAGAGTTTTTTCGATTTGGTCGATTTCGTCAATTCGCGCACCATGCCGCCCCAGCAACCGCAGTGGTCAGGATGGTCAGGCCTGCCCAGCGGACATCACTCCTAAAGAGGACCACCCTGGCCACGGCCATTCTCGATGTGTTCGCAGTGCAAGCAAAGAAAAGGGAGAGCTCTTTACCAGTTCGTCAGTTATTTATTTTGTATATACACACACACATACATACGTCGATGTAAGAGCAACTCAAGACCCCCCCGTGACTCTTCATCTCTCCATTTTTCCATACAGGGTCTACCCAAATTAATTAGTAAACAAGCTCGAACAGTTCTTCGTGAGAGGTATGCAGATACCACCAACCACCATCCGGGTATGTGACATCCCTTTGCGGTTGAAAAAAAGGAACAATTCCAGATCGCGATGACATGATATATGAGATGAGGTGATATATGAGATATGATGGTATATGACATAATATAATATAGTACGCGACGAATGCAAGTTCCGTATGCTAGACTAGCTAAATCCCAAGGACGTTGATGTTTGATGGATGGATGGATGTACAACCAAATGATACGTTTTGCCACACACATACACAAACATTCTGCATGCTTTGTTTTCTTGTCCTGGTCTCTCCCTCCCCCTCTTCCCCCCCCCCCC